>NC_056727.1:674885953-674890953 GCF_019279795.1 Protopterus annectens | reverse complement strand
TATGCACCCATAATGGCAAAACTGCCCAGTTGAGAACATTTATCATAGAAAAGTCTACTTAGACTTCCACAGTCCACCATTATTAGTAAATATACACAATTCTACAGTCCACCATTATTAGTAAATATGCACAATTCTACAGTCCACCATTATCAGTAAATATGCACAATTCTACAGTGCACCTTTATCAGTAAATATGCACAATTCTACAGTCCATATTCAGTGAATTCAGTTCTTGCCATAGCTGTCAACCTTAGCACAAAAACCTGGACAAAGCCAATAATGGGGGAATACAGTCCAAATAATAGGGACAAATTTAAAATATTCATCTTATAAACTTAGAAAATTGCTAGAAAAAAAGGTTGTGCTACTATGTATTCTGAAGAACATGAAGTTTGAAATTCAAATGCCGGTCAATTTTACTGCGGACAGAACAAAAACAATTTTCAGCAGAGGCGAGGGATTAATACTGCAGACACGTCTTTGTAAAATGGCAGGGCACCAGAGCAAATCCACACAAACACAGGGAGGAGATGCAGACTCCACACAGAAGCCACCCCAACCAAGAATCAAACCAGAAAACCTATAGCTGTGAGGCAACAATACTACCACTGCACCATCAAATCTGCAAGGAATTAAACATTCAGAAACCTGAAGTCTGAAATTCAAATGCCGGTCAATTTTACTGCGGACAGAACAAACACAATTTTCAGCAGAGACGCAGGGATTAATACTGCAGACACGTCTTTGTAAAATGGCAGGGCACCAGAGCAAATCCACACAAACACAGGGAGGAGATGCAGACTCTACACAGAAGCCACCCCAACCAAGAATCAAACCAGAAAACCTATAGCTGTGAGGCAACAATACTACCACTGCACCATCAAATCTGCAAGGAATTAAACATTCAGAAACCTGAAGTCTGAAATTCAAATGCCGGTCAATTTTACTGCGGACAGAACAAAAACAATTTTCAGCACAGACGCAGGGATTAATACTGCAGACACGTCTTTGTAAAATGGCAGGGCACCAGAGCAAATCCACACAAACACAGGGAGGAGATGCAGACTCTACACAGAAGCCACCCCAACCAAGAATCAAACCAGAAAACCTATAGCTGTGAGGCAACAATACTACCACTGCACCATCAAATCTGCAAGGAATTAAACATTCAGAAACCTGAAGTCTGAAATTCAAATGCCTGTCAATTTTATTTAACATTTGGTAATCAGGGCAGTCTGACTTGGAACATAAAAACAATTTTCAGCAGAGGCCCAGGAAGAAATAATGCAGACCTGTCTTTGTAACATGGGAGGACATAAAAGCAAACCCACACAAACACAGGGAGAAGATACAGACCCCACAAAGAAGGAACCCCAGCCAAGAATCAAACCTGAGAACCTGCAGCTGTGAGGCAACAATGCTACTACTACACCATCAAATATCAAGCATTGCAACATTTACAAACCACAGATATTATGAGGAACAGCTCAGATCAAATATGAGGCAAAAATCTGCAATTTTTTTACAAATGGTGGTGGGTAGGGAACTCAAGTCTTTAACACCTGCATACAGGGTACAGGGTTCAAGCCTGAGGTATTCCCTACCACACCACCATGAGCACCTGGGGCATTACACACACACACACACACACACACACACACACACACACACACAGTTACAAGCACCAGCAAACACATACACAACTCCAGTTACAAGCACCAGCAAACACATACACAACTCCAGTTACAAGCACCAGCAAACACATACACAACTCCAGTTACAAGCACCAGCAAACACATACACAACTCCAGTTACAAGCACCAGCAAACACATACACAACTCCAGTTACAAGCACCAGCAAACACATACACAACTCCAGTTACAAGCACCAACACATAAAGTAAAATGCACCATACACTAAAGTAAAATGCACCATACACTTACCTGTCTGTTCTCCATACCATATCCTGCCAGCAATACTCACAAAGACCATGAGATCCCAGTAAAGCTCCTTCCCGGCGAGATCCCAAGCTCCCTCCCGAGAGTGTTCTGGCTGTTGCTGCTGCAGTCCGGATGCGATGTATCCTCTCAGCGTGTCTGTGCACTTTAAAAGTGCACAGACGTCTACTTGCAGACCTCTATGGGTCCTGCCGGACTGCCTTGAGCATGCGCATAGACCGACGGTAGTCGGGACTACTGCGCATGAAGTCCGAAAATTTAAAAAATAATTTTTTTGTTTTTTTTTTTTTTGTTTTCTTTTTTAATTTGAGGGGGCTGCAGTCCGGCAGCCCGATGCCACGAGCCGCCCCTGTGTATATATATATATATATATATATATATATATATATATATATATATATATATATATATATATGTATATATATATATATGTATATATATGTATATGTATATAGAAACAAAGCACCCTGAACCACTGCTAGGTAGGCACACAAATTTATTAAGCCGAACAGTTCACTCAAAAAAATAACGCTGAATCAAATCACCATACGTTTTCGTCCACAACTTCATCAGATTACACTAATACATTCAGTTAACTGCTTTTATATACTCATCCAACTTTTAAAAAACAGCCAGTAAAAACAGTCATTGTACATAGAAATGCATTGAGTTACTGCCCTCTACTGACAAGGAGGATTATTACACATTAATGTCACAATTTTGCTGATCTCATTTTTAATACAGGGGCAAGTGAGATCATGTCATTTAAACCAGGAATTTACTGGCCTCCAACACCACTTGCCAGTATAATTCCTGTATTCAACTAAAGTCTCCCACATACCGCCCTGGGGTCCTTTGGCACAACCTCTAATATAAAAACTGAAATTCAGCTTCAGGACAAGTTTTGTGTGTTTGTACAGAGAATTTGTTTCACATTTTATACGAATATCATAGGTGTGCTCATAAATTCTCTGCTTAACCTTTCTTTCACTCTTGCCAATGTAAAAGCATTACATTTTTACATAACCCAACATAAATAATCCCTTTTGTGTTGCAATTAAAAAGTTTTAAAGTTAAAATTTTGTTATTTCTGGCAGGTAAAGTAATGGTATCCCCAGTAATCAAATAAGAACAATAATTACAAGCACCACATTTAAATACACCAGCTTTTTGTTTGTACCTGCTAACCTTGAATTCCTTTACTACCTCTTTCAAAAATATCCTTCAGGGTGTTCCCTTTCCTATAAATATGTTTTATTTCACCCTGGAAAATGTGATTTAAGTCAGAAACTTTAGAAAAGTTAATCCACTCTTTGTCAAAAATTCTTTTGATCACACCAGCTTGTCCATCATATGTGGTAATGATACCTGATACAATTCATTATTTAACCCATCTACTTTCTTGTTTGTGACTTGTTGAGTTGCAACATCTTCAATTTTACCCAATACAGGGCAAACCTTCCCTTCCTCCATCACTGACTTCTTTGGAAACTCTATCAATGAGCTCTTCCGGGTAGCCTCTATTCAGGAACATGTTTCTCAGGTTTTACATTCGTTACCATAACATGCATCATCAGAAGTCATTCTACACAAGCGCACAAATTGCCCTTTATAACACTCCTTTTCTGGTGTGGGTGGTGCGAACTTGAGTAGTGCAGATAAGAATTAGAAAAGGTCTCTTTTCTATAAATTCTAGACTCAAAGCCATACTCAGTTTTAGATATGTTAACATCAAGGTATTTCAATTCATCAGTAGTGAATTTGTGAGTGAATTTTAAAAATTCTGTGGTACCATTAAGGTATTCCACAAAGCTACCAAATTCATCTTGAGTGCCTGCCCATAAGAAACACAAGTCGTCCAGAAATCTACCATACAACTTCCATAAACTACTATATTCTGAATTCAGTACAAACTTATTCTCCCAGAAGGACATTATAGTGTTAGCATAAGTGGGAGCACAGTGTGCCCCATCGCCACACCTTTAGTTTGTCGAAAATACTGCGCCCTGAAAGAATATAAAATTATTCTTTAGGACAATCTCCATTAATAACAAAACAGTTCTGAACTCATTGTGCCCTAGTAGTTTGGATTCAAGTAGCATTTCTTGAACCATTCAAGGCCTACATCATGGGGTATACTTGTAAATAAGTCAATCACATCAAGGTACCAAAACCTTTTGTTTCATTTGCAAGTGATTCATTTAGTTTTCCTAAGAAATGCCACGAATCTTTTAAAATAACATTGTTGTCACAAACAAGCTTTTTATCTTCTGGTCAATGTACTTGGCCAAAGGTGCAGTGACCGAACCTTCGCTGACACTATCACTCTCAAAGGTGGGTCACTTTCATCTTTATGCACCTTTGGTATCCCAAATATGGAGGGTATTCTCGGTTTGTCTACATGCAAATATTTAAAAGTACTCATGTCAATAACTCCATCCATTAAAAAGTCTTTTAAAATAACATAAATTAAGCTTAGGAAATATTAATTTCATTCAAGGATATTCTGGTGTATTTGGTATTGTCATTTAATATGTCAAACATTTTGCTCTCATAATTAATGGCATCCATAAGCACAACCCCTTATCGGGCTTCATAATTCTTATATTCTTGTTCTCACTTAATGATTTCAAAGTTTTCAACTCTGGGTCTGTTAAATTAGACTGCACTTTGTGACAACTCAGAATTTTCCTAAGCTCGTGTTCCAAGCTCAATTCAAAGTTTCTTAGCTGAGGGTGTGTTGGGGGATTAAAGGTGCTCTTACGTGCAATTCTACATTGTTCATGTTGACACCATTTCCTTTAAAATATAATTCTAAGTTTTCTTCCTAATAAATAATTTAATATCAATTAAAAGTTTAAAAATATTTGTTTTCTCTCTAGGTATAAAACCAAAACCTTTTGTCAATAGTTCAAAATGACTACTGTTAATTGCTACATCTGTGTAATTAAAAATATTAAAATCATTATAACTGTATTTAAAACCACAGTTTGTAATTATTCCCAGACTGGTCGTCTCCTTTCCTGAGCTCCCAGTTT
>NC_056727.1:674843453-674880953 GCF_019279795.1 Protopterus annectens | reverse complement strand
ATACTCAAGAGTGTAGCAGTACTGGAAAATTAATACAAGCACCTGAGGTGGGAAGAGAACCCACAGCCTCTAGATCTTCCAGTGTCAAAGGTGAAGTGTGATACCTGTTCAGCTACTGACACTGCTTCTTGGTTCTTTAGGTCTTAATAAGAAAATTAAAGAAGGCTATACAGCATAAGGTACAGGGGGATACCTATCAAATAGTTGAACGTCATATGGTTGAACCCATATCATCGACAATTCAGTCCGTCAAAACAAACACAAAACAAAGACAACACTGACAAACACCAAAACATTTTTTTTTGCATGGTGACATCCCCTCCTCTGCACCCCCTGCTAATTATATATAGCAACTCAGAGAATGCACTACAGTGGGGAAAAAAGAAAATTTCCTGATCCCTACTGTAACACAATCTCACTAAAGAGTTTGATAGACTGAATTGTCGGTGATATGGGTTTGACCATATAACATTCAATTATTTGATAGGTATCCGGTACAGGGGTCAAGTTAAGCTTTGTGTTATTGTCATGGAGCTCACCATCACTGCAGGTGAGACCTCCCTGATTAATGCAGGGCCTGTTATTTTTCCTAGGCCTTGCTTTGATTTTCTATTCCCAACCAAGAAGGTCACTGCTTTGCTGCAAATTGATTAAGATCCTTTGATTTCAGCAATGAGAAGTTTGAAAGCTAAACTCTCCTCTAAAATATACCAGTTTCTTTGGTCTCAAGCCTCCAGACTTTACTACTGTTGTCTCATGTCTGTCAAGCAATTTTTTTCCACTGACCTCAGTTTTTCAAGCACCGACTTCTCAAGAGTCAGTGTTCTAAGATGCTCATTCTCCCCGTCACCGGACCAAGCATCTGTTTTTTTCCCCCTGTCCATGTACCATGCATCTTCCACAATGCTGGCTTACCAGAAATTCTTATTCCCAAAGTCGATCGGCTCTTTTCAGAGTCTTCCTGTCCCTTAAACTGATATCAGAGGCTGAATTGTCAGCTCCTCATCTCAAGCAGCTGCTCTTCAGACAATGGCATGTCAGTTCATTTTTCTGAATTTCCAGCTTCAATGGCCTCCAAGGAACTTTCTGCCTGTCTTCTGGTCTTTTACATAGACTGCACTTTTCCCAATACCATGACACCTTCACAACTAAACAAAGCTTTATCCTTTCTCTGAAACTACATTATAATACTGACACACTGTGCAGCTCCCCCTATATAAAAGTATTCAGGCATCTAGTAAGATTTTAGCATCTATTGACTTACAATTTCCTAAACCAAACAGTCCAAGGAAGTGTGTTTTCAACACAAAAAGTACAGCTTTGTAAATAAACATACCGTAACAGTAGATGTTAGAATAATCACTGCTGCAGTAGTTTAAGCTAGATGTGTTATATCCTGCATAGAATATAACAGCCAGATAGCTTCCAAAGCATCAGGGCACCTTCCAAATACCCAAACTATTGGTCAGCTCGAGCTGAGATGAATAAAAAAGATAGGGTTTGGCACCAAGTCCTTCAGAGCTTTCATGCAAACTGAAAGAGGGAGGCTGAGCCCTCAGATAACATTGCTACCAAGAACAAAAATAAATGTCCCCACAATGGCATACAAACATGTAAATAAGTGGGGGGGGGTGGAGGGAGAGAAAGGTTACTGCAGCAGTGATCATTCAAACATCTACTGTTAATGATAAGTTTACTTAAAGAAATGTACTGTTTTCTTCGATTTGAACACTGCTGCAGCAGCCTAACCAATATGGGCAGATTAACATAGCTTAGAAAAACTGGGATATGGAAGAAGAAGCAACCAGGAGCCCCTGGTAATGTTCCTAGAAAACCTGACCTATTAACTGGAGAAGAAACCTGGCTTGGATTGGTTTGTAAAAGTATGAGCAGAGGCCAAGTTGCTGATTCTGTATTACTTGTCGAATACAACCCTTTCCAAAAAGCCATATATGAAGCCAAGGCCCTTGTACAATGTGTCCTGACTCTGCCTGGAATAGTTCTGTTGTGATGGGAATAAGAAAAGTTAATAGCCTGAGAGAACCGTTTGGAAATAGACTGCTTTGACACAAGTTGTCCTTTTTTTCAAACTTTCACAAGAAATGAACAACTGATTGAAAGTTCTCAAAGATTTTGATCCATCAAGATAGTACCAGAGTTGCCTTTGGACAATCAAGATATGAAGTGTCCTTTCTCCCTCATTTTGGGGCTCAGGGAGATGGATAGTCTGGCTTAAAGTAAACGTGGATACCATTTTTGACAAAAAAAAAAGGTTTAGTTCCCTAGGAAACCCTGTCTCTAAGGAAAATGAGATCTTATGATCCTCCATAAGATATTGCAACGGAGATACTCTTTTGCAGAGGTCAGTGCAACCAACAAAACTTTTCCATTTTAAGAATCTCAAGTCAGCTAAATTAGCTGGTTCAAAAAGAGCATGTGCCAACTCCTCTGACTCGAAATTAAGATCTCAAGAAAAAATCTCCAGTTTTCTAAGGGATCTCTAATGCAGTACCCCTTTCAAAAACATTTTGATATGGGAATGCCTTGAAAGAGGAGGGGGCTCCATAGGCAGACGTGCTGAAATGGTAACAACAAATGAATCCTGATATAGCAGTAAGACAGGCCATAAGAAAGTAATTCTCACAAATATTGTAAAACCAGAGAAACACTAGCCCTGAATAGGTGCTGGTTATGTTGTTGGCACAAACTAGAAAACCTTTTCCATTTGCCAACCGTAAAAAGTTTCTCCAAAGCCAACTTCATGCTTAAGAAATAAGTGGCAAACTTCACGTCACCCATGCAGATGGACAACAGAGGTATGACTGCTGAATCCTACACAACTGCATGGATCGTGCTATCCCTAACAGAACCAAGATGCTATCCTCCAAAAAAAAGAAGCCAATCTGGTGGTCTTCTGCCATAAACAAACTCTACAACAGAAGAAACTGTTGCAAAAAAGAGTAAAACCTCATGACTGGAGGAACTCCCTGGTCAGCCTCAGTAAGAAGCTGAGATCCCTCATAAAATCCTCCAAAGCTAGTTACGAAAACAAAATCGCCACTGATTCTAAAGACAACCACAAAGCATTCTATAGCTATGTCAAGAATCTCAATGGCAACACTCAGATCTGCTCTGAGTTACAGCACAATGGAACTAAATATACAGAACCAACTGATATTGCCAACATCCTGGCAGATAGGTTCAGTGCTAACTTTACCCCCTCTCACCCCCTAAAGGGCCCATCTCCATACCGAAAGAATGGAAAGTTCCTGTAATCACGGCTGCACAGGTAAAAACCTCACTCTCCAAAGCCAAGAACACAGCATCCATGGTACCTGACAACATCCCAGGCTGCCTTCTACACGAACTAGAATGAACTGGCACCCCACTTAAGTACCATGTTCATTCAGTCATATCCTCAACCTCAGGCTTTGTGCCCATTGAATGGCACCATGTGACGGTTATCCCACTCCACAAAAGGGGAGCCATGACAGACTCTGGGAACTACTGCCCCATTAGCCTGATGAGCCTGGTCTGCAACGTATCATCATGAAACTCAAAGACATTGGAGATCTCCAAACTCTGGACCCCACACAGTTCAGGTTTGTAAAAGGCAGATCATGTCTCCTAAACCTGATAGACTTCTTTGAAGCCGTTACCAAAGCCATAGATGAGGGTAAGGTGGTTCACACAGCCTATCTAGATCTCGCCAAGGCATTCAACATCATCCTCCACTCTGGAATTATAGATAAACTCACTAAACTAGGTATAAATCCCTATGGTCACAAGATGGGTTGCCAACTGGCTTACTGACAGAAACCACACTGTGAAAGTAGCAGACTCCAAATCAGACTTCAGACCAATGACAAGTGGAGTATCACAGGGTTCAGTCCTAGGTCCTCTCCTGTTTGGGATCTACTTCTCTGAAGTACAGGCTAACACAGAAGGTCTTTGGCCAACTAAGTTTGCAGATGACTGCAAATAGGAGTCATACTCGAAACTCCTAACGATGTGGACATCCTACAAAAGGGCCTCACTGAGACAGATGCCTGGTGTCAAAGCCATGGCCTCAAGCTCAATGCCAAAAAGTGCACTTTCCTCTCCTTTGGTAAAAACTCTGTACCCATGAACTACCACATAGGTGGTTGTCTACTTAACATCGAAAGTGTGATAAGAGACATTGGGACACAGGTGGACAGTAGTCTCTCCTTTGATAATCACATCGCCACAGTGGTCAGAAAATCCTTCTACATGGCACCCCTCATCACAAAAGGTTTCTCGTCCAGAAAAAAAAGAGGTCATTGTTCCCCTCTACTCATCACTCATTAGACCTACTATAGAATGCAATGCCCCTTTTGGTATGTACCTCACAAGGCATCTCCAACAACTGGAAAGGATGCAGAAATACTTCACAAAGAGGATTACTGGCCTCAAACAGATGCCCTACACAGACCATCTCAAAAATTTCAGCTTTACTCCATCGCATATCGCCTACTCAGAGGCGATCTCTGCCAACATACAAAGCTATGTCAAACCCAGAGCTGTTGGACATGCTCCACTTAAAGAAATCCCAATCCCTCTGAGCTACACCTTGTCACCACAATAAACAGAACATGCTGGAGGGATAGATTCCTGTCCCAGAGACTTCACATACTCTGGAACAGACTACCTATCTATGTCAAACAGAGATCCTCATTAGCACTCTTCAAGAAAAATCTTGATGATTGGATGGGAAATAGGAAATTCACCCCGGGGATCACTTCTGTGGCTCTGCTTGACAGTGGCACAGGAAAATAATTTTCTTGGGTGGCAAAAGCCAGGGTACCTTTTTGGCTAGGCTTATATAGGCCCTAGGTCCAATAGCCTAGTACCTACCTATGAACCTATAATATATGACTTTATTTTAATACCTACTACATATCCTCATTTAACAGTTGTCTAAAATGTATTAAAACCCTATCATCCAGTCAGTTGAAGTTGTTTGGAGTCAGGAAGTATCAAACAACCCTGTTTTTGTGAGTAGATCCAGTCTGTAAAGAATCTTTTATTTTTTAAACTCCTTTATTGAATTATTACTTGCGATATAGGCTAACTTACATTTATATAAAAAATGTAATATAAAAATAATCAAACCATATTAACAGGTTCATATTTACAAACATTATAATTCCATCTATTGTTATATATCATACAGGCTATGCTACATTATATAAATTATTCTATTCCTGCCTTGTCTTAAACTTAATTCCTCATACAAAACATTTTTCTGCATGCGTAGTTCCCACAATTTCCATTTGTTGTATGTAATTTAATCCTACCTTAATTTCTGTTACAATATTTACTAGTTTAATTATAGTTGGTTTAGATTCTGATTTCCAGTTTCTAGTAATTGCTTTTTGGCAGCCACCAGAATTAGAATTAACAAGGCGTTACTATGTCTAGGCAATTCAGATCTAGCAATCTAGCCCAAAACAATCATTTCCTTAGTTACACTCATTTGCTCATTCAGTAATCTTGACAGAGTACTCTGTTGGCAATTTTTAAAGTCTGCCAAATCATTACACTCCCAAAACATATGTTCCTAAGTACCTATTTCTTCGTCATCACACCTCCAATATTTGCCATCTACCTGAGGAAATAATTCTTTGGAGTCTGCTTGGGGTAAAAAAGTATTTATGAAAACACTTCCAGGCATAAATCCTAAATCTTCAATATTTTGTTGCATATTTGAAAGCTATATATTATTGTCCTTAAGGATTTGTGCCCAAAATCCAATTCTTTCCTAATTTCTTGAATTACAACCCTCACTCCAACTGCTTTATCATCATCCCTTTCCACTTTGAATTGCAGCTTGTGTTATATGTAACAACCTCAACTGAGTAGATGTAAAATATCCCTTCAAATCAGGTAATCCTAAACCTCCTTGTTCTACTGGAAGGATCAACTTATCCTACTTGGCTCTCACCCTCTTCCACTCCCAAAAAAAACCCTTCAACTCTAATTACTATCCACAACTTCGCATCTGGTCAATAAAATATGCCCGATCTGTGTATAAAACTAAAGGAACTAAAAACCTTTTTATTGCTTGTATCTTGCTATTCATATCCATTGGCAAGAGTTTCTAGTTTCTTAGTTTTTCTATTATCTTTTGTTTAGTCTCTTCCCATGTATCCTTCGCTACCTTAACTGAAATCTTTTCAATCCATACTCAATACTTCATTTTATCATATTACTGAATCAGTTCATATGTGGGTACATAGTTTGTAGCTGTTGCCTTTGGTTTATCTTCATAAATTTATATCCCCCCCAAAAAAAAAAATGGAACAGTCTCTGAATATTCCACAACACCAAGTTATCCTTTTCTGGTTCCATCAGGTACAAAATAATATCATCTGAAAGTAAAGCCATTTTCTGAGTCCCTTATTTTCTTTTTCAATGTTTCTAAACATAATGCAAATAATAAAGGGAAAAAGGACAATCCTGCCTGGTTCCTCCCTTCAGAAGCAACGTATCAGAAAGGAACCCTCCCCACTTTGATTTTTGCCTGTGATCCCTCATACAGCCTCATAATTAAACTTATTATTGTATGAGGAAATGCAAATGCTTTCATTTCCCTACTCATAAAATCCCAGCTTAGCCTGTTGAATGCTTTCTCTAACATTCTACTTCCCTCTGGATTATAACTGTTAAATTAATGTTGTCAAATATTTGCCTCACCTCCACAAAACCACATTGGTCCATATATATCAATTTTGGCATCACCTTTGCTATTTTGTAAGCCATTACAGACAAACACTTTATAATCCGGGTTTAAAATTGAAATGGGTATATATGAAGCTGGATCAGATGTGTCTTGACCGTCTTTAGGTATTACAGCCACCATAGCTTTTTTTCCAGGATGTTGGTGCCTTACATCCCATTTAAAATACAGATTTTTATTACTTTCTTCCCTCCTAGATTTCAAACTTTCACTAAAATACCATCTATCCCTGGATACTTTCTTACACACTGGTTATATATCACCATTTTATCACATATCCTACAATCTTAACTGTAAATTGTTGAGCCTCATTTACTTCTAACCTTGACAAATTTACGACTTCCATAACTATTTCCATTTGTACTTTTTCTTTATTTCCCCTCTTCCCTGCTTTATATATCTAATACTTCTACAGCATTTTTGTGCCCTTGTCAAATGTGTTATTGTCAAAAAACAGGTACTTAATCTTTCTAAACTCATGCATATTATCATGGTACTCCCTTTTCTTCTTTAGCGCTCTGCAACTGCACCTCTTCTTGATCTGTGAGATTCCCCTTCTTTTGTAATACTTCAACATTTGTCAGCCCCTCTAAACACTTCTCATCATTCCTTAACTAGATCTTTCTTTCATTTCTACCCCATTTATAAACTCTTTTTTTCACTTAATCCACCCCCACCACCACTAGCTATAACTTCTAGAGTACTTTCTATCTCCCCTAATAACTCCCGGATAATTTCTACTACTCATCCTTAAATGCTGATCTTTCTAAAAGTTTAGGTAGATAAGTGCCAGTGTCTCAATCTTTACTTCATTACCCTACATTTTTACTTTGGTAATTATTGGGACATGATCTGAAAAATGTTACTGGGTGTGTATCAAAGTTCTCAATTAAATGCACATGTTGCTGTGAAATATAATTTCTGAAAGTCTAGACCAGTTATTCTACCTTGGGGAATAATATGCAAATTCTCTCAGCGGTCCTGTTACTGAATTCATATTTTTCATACCAAATATTTTCCTGATTATTTTCAGAAATCTATCCCCTTTTGTTATATTTTCTCTTCCAGGCCCTCCAGATAGATCCTAATTGTTGGAAATCAAATTACAGTCCCTACTTATAAGTAATGTTCCCTGCTGAAAGCTGATTATTTCTCTCAAATTTTTTAAGTTCCAAAATAGCACGTCTAGGTGAAATATAAATACATGCTAGCATAAGCCTCATCCCTTGCCAGCAGTTCATTACTACTGTAAATCTGCCATAATCTTTTGTATCTCTTATATTATTACTGGAGTTCCTCTAGAAATTAATAAAAGTGCCCCTCTTTTCATTTGCCCTGATATACTGCAGAATATCTATCCCAAAATTCTTTCTTTATCAAATTCACATGCTCAGTTCTTTCCAAATGCATCTCCTGTAGCATTGCTATTTGCACTCAATTTCTTAATTCAATATTATTTCCTTTTGTCTACTTTGTCTATACCTGTGAGATCATTCACATTCCATGATATGTAAAGTGTCATAGTTAGGTTAAGAAGCCATTATTCACAACTATTACATATGACACCTTTTTTAAATGTCTATTTCCATTTTTGTGATACATGCACCCATTAATTTTTAGTAGGTTAATCCTTTATACAATTTTTTCTTACGATCAACCGCATTTTGTTTTAATACAAATCCTCAAAAAAACACACACACACACACACACCTAGAATACCCCAACCTGTTAACTTAATACAAATGCACACAGTTATGTACATCTTTAAATAATGCAATTTAATCCTCCTAATAGGAACATTTGTGCCAAACAGCTGCTAATACAGGCCCTAATTAACCTGATTTTGATGTTATCCATGCTAAGACGCATGTTATCACCTGTGCTTCTACTTACACCAATTGGTATCTGTTCATTTTTATCTTTATTCCCCCATCTCCAGATGTGAAAACTACCTGGATACTTTCAGAAATCATTAACTATAAGCAGTGAAGATACAAGTGTTCTATTTTTACTGCCCTATTAACAGAAAAAAAAAGAAAAGAAGAAACATTTAGTCATTTGTCTTAGTCTGAATGAAAAGCTAAGACATTTATTGCTAAAGGAAAACTTTTCATTATATTCAGTATTCCCATATTTACTTTTTTCCACTTAAAATAAGTGAAGGGTCTTAATTTACAAATTCCCCTCTGCAAAAGTAAGAGAAAACATATCAGCTCTACATATATTATGATCTATGTATTTTTTACTCCATCCCCACCTCAATGACCAAGATTACAGCCTGTCAACTTAAACATGCTTCTGTCTATGCTTTTCTTGTCTTATTGCAATGTAATGCCTACACTTCTTAATACCAAAAAAAAGAGAAAGAATGAAAAGAAGGAAGAAAAAAGGCATCTGTTTTCTTCAACAACTATCACATACAAGAATAACTAAGAATACTTTACTACAAAATATACAATTTTGTTAGAAGTTTTATAGAAAAGAAAATGCTTCCCAGTTTCCTTTTTCCTTCCTCTTCCTTCAGAGTCCATCCAAACATTAATGACATGGAATGAGGCAACTGCTTTACAGTTCCTTACAAGTTTAACATAGTCAACAAAAGTCCACTATCTCCACTTATTCGTATACAGCTGTATTTCACAAATATGACTGATGCTTTGCAGTCCCACATTTATTCACTAATTTCTATGTTGGTGGCCCTCTTTCTGTTCATCTCCATCTCCCAACTCCAGATTCAATTCCATTGTACTCCTGATTCTCCTGGTCAACTCCTGTGCTTTTCTCTCTCTCTTTCTCTCTCAAGCATTTTCCTTTGAAACAGTGGAAAAGCTTTCACTAGTCTTTATCAAAAGAAGAAGAAGCAGAGTCCCCCTCTGCTTGATAGCGCATTTTTTATTTCTTCCTTAGCCTGTTCTCCATCATAAAATGACATTGATTCTGCAGGAAAAAATATTCCGAAGACAGATGGATACAGCAGCTTAAAGCTCACACCTGCCTCTCGACATTCCTAGATTACTAGAGTAAAATTATTTCTCTTCTGCCTGGTGTACAGCAAATAATAATTTTCTAAAAACACTGTACACTCTCCAACTTTTACTACTATATTGTCCTTTTGCCACAGTTTTGTCAGGATCAACTCTTTCTGCAGCTAGTTTGTATCATTACTAACAAAAGTCTCTGTTGCTTTCTCATGAGCAGATTTGGAGCATACACACAGTGTGCCATTTCGATTAAAAGTTCCTGCTATGGAATACCAGTCCAGTTGTATTTTTGTGCCTTTATAAAATTAATATAGTCTATTCCTTCTAGTTTTTCTGGTTCAGTAGAAAATTGTGGGTTTTCCCTTTGTGCGCTGTTCTCTAATTCAACCATTTTCTGAAACACCTCTTCTTGAGCAGTCTCATATTCCTTCAGTGTTTCATTTATTTTAATCAGTTTTGAGCACAATTGACTTATTTTTACCTCTAGATTGTTTTTTCTTCACTCCCTGGATGCCAGCAAAAAAGAAATTTGAAAAATCAATCACAAAAGATGAGCAGAAAACATTGGCTGGTAAGAATCCTTGAGCTGTTCAGCAAAAAAGTGGTGCAAGCTCCAGCTTTGGTGCAAGACATGATTTCCAGTAATCTAGAGGTAAAAATAAGTCAAATGTGCTCAGAACTGAGTAAAATAAATGAAACACTGAAGGATTATATCAACTCAAATAAGAAAAGGCTAGAAAATGGAAAAAGTTTTAAACAGATACTCAAATGAGATGATAAAACTGCAAAAGTCAGAGGTTAAAATGAGGAAAAGGCTAGCTAAGCATGAGACTGCTTAAACAGAGATGTTTCAAAAAATGATAGAATTAGAGGACAGGTCACACAGGGGAAACCTGAGATTTTTCAGCCTTACTATAGAAACTGGAAGGAACAGACTATCAATTTTATGAAAACACAAATAAGCAAATGGACTGGTATTCCACAGCAGGAGTTGTTAACCGAAGGGATACAAAGTGTGTATCCTCCAAACCTCACTATGAAAACAAAACACAGACCTTTAATAGTAAAGATGCAATCCTACCAGCAGAAAGAGTTAATCCTGACAAAACTGTGGCAGGAGGACAAAGTACTAAAAGTGGAAGACAGTAAAGTGCTTGTGAAAAATGATTACTTACAGTACACCAGGGAGAAGAGGAGTAAATTTATTCCAGCAATCAGAGACTGTTGAAAAGCAGGTGAGAAATTCAAGCTGTTGTATCTATTTTCAGAATACTTTTTCCTGAAGGCTCAAAATAATTTCTTGATGCAGAACATGCTAAGGAGGAAATACAAAGTTTTGTCCACAAAAAGTGAGCCATCAAACAGAAGGGGATTTTGCTTCTTATTTTTCTGATGATAAAACCATAGAGACTATAGCAGTGAAACCTTTCCCAATATTCCTAAGGAAGATGCTTGAAAGACAGAAAAAAGCACAAGAGTCAACAAGAAGAAACAGGAGTACATTGCTAATGAACCAGAGACTGGATTTGGGAGATGGAGATCAACAGGAAAAAAACCAGCAACTTGGAAATTGATGAATAAATGTGGGATTACAAAGCATTAATCACATTTGTAAAATATGACTGAACAAGAAAACCTGGAAATATTGGATTTTTTTTGAGTTTCTTAAACTTGTAGGGGACTTCAAAGCACATGCCCTATTTTGTGCCATTAATGTCTAGAAGAACTTTTAGGACAGGTGGATAGGAAAGAAATAGCTAACTCAAAGTTTTGTTCTTAACAGTATTTTTATATTACATTATATACACTACATGTTATAAAGTAAAGCTTTTTCAGTTATTTTTATGTGTAGTAGGGATACTAAAGTAAACAGGTGCCTCTATTTTTTCCCTTCATCTTTCTTCTTGTTCAGTTTTAAGAAATGTGGTCACTGCAATGTAGAAAGAGAAGAAAGTTTTGACAAAAGAGCATTACATAAGAGAAAACTGATATACTTTTTCTTACTTTTGCATAGGGGGAATGACTGGTTAAGGCTCTTGGTTTGATCTAATCACAATTTTAAGGGGAAGCAAATAAAGAACACTGAATATAATGAAATGTTTTCATCATGCAAAAATGTTCAAGCTTGTAGTAGAAGGCAACTGTGTATTTGCTTATCATAGTTCTATAGAGACAATCTGATGAGAGGGCAATAAAAACAGAATACTTTTTTTTTTCACCAGCTAGGGGATAATGTTTTCTGAAAGCACTCAAGTTGGTTACTATATCCGAGAGAGGAATTCAGATAAGACAAAAACATACAGCACTTAGTAGAAGTAGAGTCTATACCATACATCTTTGCATGGATAACCTTCATTACAAGTTAATTCAAGCATGTGAGTGTGTCTGCCAATCAGGGACAATTGTTTCTATTAGGAGAGTTAAATATCACTGAAGATGTACATAGTTGTGTGTGTTAGTATTAAGTTAATAGGTTCTGGGCAGCGTTTTTTTTTTTTTTTTTTGCCCGAGGGTTTTCAATAAAACAAAAAAATCTTGTAAAATGTGACACAGATTTAAATAGATATGACAAGAAACTACTGTACAGAAGATCAACCTGCCAAACATTAGTGTATGCATGTAACACAAAAGCTGAAACTAAACACTTAAAAAAAAACTGCTACACATAACAGGTGGGAATAATAACTTCTTAGCATAATGAAATCACTGTCCATATTATGTTTTGTGAATGGTCTCACAGACATATACAAAAAAGAGAGTTATATTAAAAATGCAGATTGCAAATAGCTAAGCTACAGGAGAAACATTTGCAAATAACTCGGCATGTGAATTTGATAAAGAAAAGATTTCAGGATGGTTATTCAGTGGAATATCTGTGACAAAAGAAAAGAGGAGTACTTAGACTAATTGGGAGAGGTGCTCCAACAGTGATAGAAAAGGAAAACAAGATAATAATGGTAGATTTGTAGTACTACAGGGCTACGAGCAAGGGTGGAGGATACGCTGGAATGTGTTAATATTCTACCTAAAACTGCTACATTGGAGCTTAAGAAAATTCTGATAGAAATAACCAGCTTTAAGCAGGGAATATTACTCATAGGTGGGGAATGGAATGTGATTTGCAACAGTAAGGATGTCTCTGGGAGGCGGAGAAAGGAAAATACAACAAAAGAGGTTATATTTTTGAAGACATTTATGAAAATATTTGGTATGGAAAATGTAAATTCAGTAGTAGGAGTTTGGAGAGAATTTACATGTTATTCACTAAGGTACAAAAACTGGTCTAGGCCAGATATAAATTATATTTCACAGGAACGTGCATTTAATTGAAAGTTTTGAAATGCATCCAATAACTATTTCAGATCAAAATGCAGGCTAATTAAATAAAAATGAGACACTGTCACTTTATCTGTTAAAAAGAGAGGAATTTAAGGACTGGGTAGTGGAAATTATTCACAAGTTATTAGGGAAGATATACATTTCTTCTGAAAATATTAATAGGAAGTGGGATGAAATTAAAGTGGAGTTTAAAAATAGGGTGGAAATAAAAGAAAGAAAATATGGTTAAAGAGGAAAGAATTATTTAGAGGTACTGAAAAGAGTTAAAGTATTTCAGAACGGGGGAATGTCATTGAACAAGAAGAGGCACAACTGCAAAGTGCTAAAGAGAAAATAAACTACTACCCTCAATAATATGCACAAGTTTAAAAAGACTGCTGTTAAGCAACTGTTTTTTGATAACTCCAGAGTACAAAAACTTTTAGCACAATGGCTCAAACAGAAAGTAGAAAAGGTTGATGTCAAGCTTATGGAGCCTATAACAAGGAAAATAATGAGAGATCCAGTAAATATACTATAAATATTTTGGAAATGTTATGATAATCCATATAAAGCAGAGAAATGTGGAAATCAAGAAAAAGTACAAATGAAAATGTTTATGAAAGAATTAAATATGTCAGCGTTAAAGGTAGAGGAGGCTAAATTACTAACAGGATAGGAAGATAAGAGATAAAAATGGTGATGTACAACCACAGGAAAGTCCCCAGGAACAGATGGTATTCCTGTGAAGTTTGGAAGATAGGAGGGAAGAAAGTGATAAAGGTCTGGAAGGTTTTGTTTAACAGTATTTTAAATGGAGAAGCACCAACATCCTGTAAGAAAGTGGTGGTGGCTCTAATATCTAACAAGGTCAAAGACACTTCGGATCTAGCTTCATATAGGCCCATTTCAATTCTAAACCATGATTATAAAGTGTTTATGTCTACAACAGCTAAAAGAATGGCAAAGATGATGACAAAATGTGGATCGATGTGGTTTTGTCCAGGGAAGGCAAACATCTGACAACAGGAAAAGTACCTTGTCAGAAAAAATACAAAGATTTCAGCAACAACCGCAAAGCAGAAAAATACATTTTTCTGCTTTGCGGTTACTGTCTCTGAAATCTTTGGTTCGTTTCTGACAAGGCACTTTTCTGTTGCTCTTCAGTCTATTGTTTGTGCCTAACATGCTGGTCTTGTTTTGTTAAACGCTTGACATTAATAGAACAATGATGATCCAGAAGGAAACAGAATGCAAGAAAATACCACTGTTGTTGGTGAGTCGTGATGCAGAGAAAGCATTCAATAGAATAAGCTGGGATTCTATAAGTAGGGCAATGGAAGCATTTACATTCCCTGATGAAATTATAAGGGGTTGATTAAGAGAAAATGTGAAGGACTGGTGGTGAAAACTAAAGTTGGAGGTTCCTCTCTGATAAGTTCTGTTTGAGAAGAGGAACAAGGCAGGGGGGGGGTCCTCTTATCCCCTTTGTCATTTGTGTTATATTTAGAACCACTGAAAAAGAAAATAAGGGTCTTTGAAATTCAAGGATATAATTGATATAATAGTCAGGAAAAGTTGGCTTTATTTGCAGATTGTATTATTTTGTATCTGATAAAATCAGAAAAAGACATTTCAATGTTGTGGAACATTCTGAGACAGTTTCAAGTCTTTTTGGGATACAAAATTAATGATGATAAAACAAAGGCAATGGCTGTAAACTATATACCCACACACAAATTGGTTCAGCAATACCTATATTTATGGGGACATGACAACATGAATCACTTAGGAGTATGGATTAAAAAGGATTCTGTTGTGGCAGCTAAGAATATGTGGGAAGACACTGAACCAAAGAAAATACAAATGGATATGGATAGCAAGATACAAGTAGTGAAAATGGTTTTAGTCTCTTTAGTTTTACACACAGGTCAGGCATATTTTTACCAAATGGAGAAGTTGCGGATACCAATTAATAAAAAATTGAAGGATTTTATCTGGGACAGGAAGAGGGCAAAATTCAAATTGAATAAGTTGGTCCTTCAATAGAACAAGTTGGTTTGGGGGTTACCTGATTTGAAGTGGTATTTCATAGCTGTATAGTTAAGGTGCCTATATATATCACACGCAGAAGGCTATAATTTAAAGTGGAAAGGGATGATGGCGCAATAGGGAAGGTCAAGCAACACGGAGTAACTGGGATTTTGGATGTAGAACCTTAAGGAGAATAACAATAACCATACAGAATATCATATTTATAAAGTTGCAGAAAGTTTTCTAAGAACTAAGCCAACGCAGGGATGGACAAAGGATATTCTGCTGATAGGGATGACTCCAATGAGGGATGCAGAGAACAGGCAAGAGAAGGCTAGAATTTACTGGAGAAAACTGGAAAAAGGATCCAAGACATTGGCAGCAAATAACTAGAGATCAAAATGTAATAGAATGGGAAGATGCCAAGAATTAATTTGGACTGCATGCTAAAGACTGCCTTCTCTGTCAAGGATTGATATCAGAGTAGAGGCAAAGAGAAATAAATTAGAGTGTCCTAAGTGAAAGACCAGCACTAGTAGAGTTTTGGAAGAATCTAGAATAGAAGCTGCTGTTAAAAAGGGAATAATTAGTAGGGCATATAAAATAGTGCAGGACAACTATAGGAACCTATCAAAAGAGGTTAGAAAAGATTGAGAAGAGAGACTGGATAAGCAATTCACAAAGAAACAATGGGAGGACATATGTATGGTTCCCAAACATGTAACAAAGTCTAGAAGATTAAGGATGTTTTTTGGATGTTTGCATAGCTATTTTTATACCCCAAGCAGACTTCACAGAATTTTTCCTCAGGTAGATTACAAATATTGGAGGTGTGATGGGGTAGAAAGAGGTATTTGGGAACATATTTTGTGGGAGTATGAGTTGTCAGACTTCAAAAATTCCCTGTAGACTACTATAGAAATACTGGGTAAGCAAACTGGTGGAACTAAGGAATTTTTTGAGCTATGACACAATCAAAATTGCCAAGACATAATAAGGCCTTGCTGAGTTTAATTCTGGTGGCTGCCAAAAAAGCAATAAATAGAAAATGGAAATCAAAGTCTAAACTAACTGTGCTAGAAGTAGTGAATATTGTAATAGAGATAAAACAACTGGAAGTGGGATATTTAGAAAAGTGTAGGAGCAAATTACAGACAAAAAAAATGGAAATTGTGGGAATACATACAGAATAATGTTTTGGAAGAGAAATGGGGCTTAAGGGAAGGCAGGAATTGAATGAGCTATATATAATGTTTGACTGACAATGGCTGGATAGATTACAAGTGATGTATAATGTTTGCAATTGAAAATGTGTCAATATGGTTTGTTTTCATTTATATAAATGTGTGGGTACCTATGTCATTAATGATAAATAAACAAAGATGTCTCTTGTTTAAACAAATTACAATATCGCTAGCTGTTGTCTCTCAGTTTCTGTTTTCAAACTGGAACAGCTGAAGTAAAGCTGTTGATCAGTGTGCGGTCATCTTGGAAGTTCCAATCTGTGAGGAATCTTGTGGTAGTTGCTTCTGGCCAATTCCAAAAGAGGGGAGTCACCATAATGAACTTTGGGGATTCCTTCTGTATTTTCAGAAGTACCTTGGACATCAGTGGGAAGGGTGGAAAAGCATACATAAAATTTTCTGTCCAAGGAAAAGAAATGGTATTTGTCTACCAAGCTTCTTGGTTGGAGTCCTGGAGCAGGGTTTTGCCAGCTGATAGTTTAGAGAGGAGGCAAATAATGTCTACTTGACAAACTCCCCAGATCTGGACCAAAGCTTTGAAAAGCCCCTGATCTAGTTTCTATCTGTGAGGGTCTGCCTTTGTCCTGCTTAGCTTGTCTGCAACACATTTTTGCTCTAACAGAATGTAGGAAGCTCAAAGTAAGATTCTGCTGTAAAGCTATGCTCCATGCTAACAAAGATAGTCTCAATAGGGGCAAGACCTAGTTCTCCTTACATGTTCACGTACCACATCACTGTGGTATTGTTGGTAACAACTTGAAGTTGTTCTGGGTACCAAAGGTGATTCACAGATCTGAGTGCCTTGATAAGGGCAAGCATCTTTTACATTTATGTGTTTATATCTGTCTTTGTTGTTCCAGATATCTTGCACTTTGATCCCCCTTGATACTGCTACCAAATAAAAGTCTGAGGTATCTGTGGTGACAGGCTGCTTTGGAGCAGAAGGAGAGACCTGGATTCAGGGATATTGGATGTCTCCACCAAGTAATTTCTCTTTTCTTTTACTGGTGATGGGACCAAAAAGACTTCAGCTACCCCTGTAACTTTCTCATGTGGAGTCTGAGTGGAAATCCCCTGGAACAGATCTAAATGCAGATCTATTTTTTTTTCCTGTGGAAGAAAAGCTCATTGTACTGATGTGTCTAGCACACACCACAGGAACACAATCCTGTGCGATGTAGTCAAAAAGACTTCTGAATGTTGTCTTGGAATCCCAGCTTGCAAAGACCTCTCACTCAAGTGAGAGATTCCTGACAC
This sequence comes from Protopterus annectens, assembly GCF_019279795.1. Lineage (NCBI taxonomy): Eukaryota > Metazoa > Chordata > Ceratodontiformes > Protopteridae > Protopterus > Protopterus annectens. The sequence continues at coordinate 674,863,359 of NC_056727.1, read as the reverse complement.
TTGGAAAAATACTCTGCAAAGAAAAGCAAGTCATCTAAATGTGGAAAACTGTGGAAACCTCTGAGCCAGTAATGTACTGTAACTGCAGCTAAACACTTTGTGAACACAACTGGAGCAAGAGGTAGCCCAAAGGGTAAGGCAGAGAACTGATAATGTGATCCAGACACACACAACCTGAAGAAACACTGAAGTCTAAATGGCTATAAATGTGATGACAAGCATCATTTAAATCTAAGTTTATAAAAAACTCAAATGACAAAGTAGTAAGAGGTTGTGTAGTGAAAGCATTTTGAACCTGGGCACTATCACAAAATAATTTAGGAAAGAAAGGTTTAAACTTTTTTTTTTTAAACAAGAAACATGTTTATTAAATTATCATTTATGACATGGGCAATCATACATTTAAATAAATGAAAACAAACCATACTGACATAATCCCAGCTGTAAACATTTCACATCACAAACCATACTGATATAATTCTAGTTGCAAACATTATACATCACTTATAATCTACTCAGTCATTGTCAGTCAAACATTACATAGCTCATTCAAGTCCTGGGAAGCAGTGGTGGTGCAATTATTAGTGCTGTCACCTCACAGCAAGAGGTTATCCAGGTCGATTCTTGGCTGAGGTGCCTTCTGTGCAGAGTCTGTATGTCTTCCCTGTGGTCATGTAGGTGTGCTCTGGTTTCCTCCCACATTCCAAAGACATGCAGTAGGTGGACTGTACACACTCAATTGACCTTAGGTGTGAGTGAGTGAGTGAGTGTGAGTGAGTGAGTGAGTGAGTGAGTGAGTGAGTGAGTGAGTGAGTGAGTGAGTGGTATGGAGGAACTACTGAGGCAGAGCTAGCCACCCAGCGGTGTAAATCTTGGCTCAAGATGGCCGTCACTGTTGAAAGTGACACCCAGACCCCATATGCAAAATGGGAAAAAAGGGGTTGAGGATGGATAGATTAAACCTCTATGTATTGCTCCCATAGTTCCCATTTTTTTCATATATAATTTGCTCCTACTCTTTTAAAGGGCCCTGTTCCAGTTGTTTTATCTCTGTTATTATACTCGCTACGTCTAGTACTGTTGGTTTAGACTATCATTTTCTAGTATTTGTTTTTTGGCAGCCACCACAATCAGACTCAGCAAGGCCTTACTATGTTCTAGGCAATTCTGATTTTATATCATAGGTCAGGAAAAATCATCTCCCTAAATTCACCAGTTTGCTCACCCAGTATCCAACATGCCAAGGAATCCCTAAAGTCTGCCAACTCATTAAACTCCCAGAAAAAATGTTCCCAATTACTTCTTTCTTGCTCATCACACCTCCAACATTTGCTGTCTACCTAAGGAAAAATTCTCTGGAATCTACTTGGGGTATAATAATATCCATGTAAACATCTTCTAGATTTTGTTGCATATTTGGGAAACATACATATATTCCCCTATTGTTTCTTTATTAATTGCTTACCCAGTCTCTCTTCCCAATCCTTTCCAACCTTCTCTGATCAATTCTTATAGTTATCGTGCAATATTTTATATGCTCTACTAATTATTCCTACTTTAACGGCAGCTTCTGTTCTAAATTCTACTGAAAACTCTACCAGTGCTGGTCTTTCATTTAAGACACCCCCCCCATTTCTCTTTGGCTATACTCTGATATCAATCCTTGATATGGAAGGCAGCCTAGCCTGCAGTCCAAATAAATTGTTGGCATCTTCTCATTCTACTACCTTTCCCTCTCTAATTATTTGCTCCCAATAACACGGTTCCTTTGCCAGTTTTCTCCGACAAATTCCAGCCCCCTATTGTCGGTATCACCAATTGCAGTCATCCCTATTGGCAGAATCTTCTTTCTCCATTACCGTGTTAGCTTAGTTTTTATAATACTTTCTGCTACTTTATGAATATAATACTCTCCTTCAAGATCTGCATCCAAAACATCAGTCTCTCCTTCTTTCTTGTGCTTCCCCCCTGTTTCATCATCATCCCTTTCCACTTTGAATTATAGGTTTCTGCCTGTGCAGTGTATAGGAGCCTTAACTGTGCAGCTCTGAAATACCACTTTAAATCAGGTAATCCCAATCAGTCTTGTTCTAGTGAAAAAATCATCTTATCCCACTTGACTCTTGCTCTCTTCCCTTCACAGATAAAATCCATCAGCTCTTTATTAACTGCTCTCCACAACTTCTCCTCTTGTTAATAAAAATATGTCTGACCTGTGTATAAGACTAAATAGACTAAAAACATTTTAACTGCTTGTATCTTACTATTCATTCCCATATAACAGAGCTTCCAATTTCTCAGGTTTTGTATCATCTTTTGTTTAGTCTCTTCCTGCATACCCTTTGCCGCCACACTGGAATCATTTTTAAATCAATGCTCCTAAATACTGCATTTTATCATGTCCCCATAAATATGGATGTTGCCCATCCAATTTGTGTGTTGGTACATAATTTACCACTATTGCCTTTGCTTTAGCTTCATTAATTTTGTAACCCAAAAAGATTTGAAACTGTCTCAAATTGTTCCACAACACTGTAATGTCTCTTTCTGGTTTTGTCAGGTATAAAACAATATCTGCAAACAGACAGCTTTTCTTGACTACCACACCAATTATATCCTTGAATTTCTGAGTCCTTCATTTTCTTTGCCAGTGATTCTAAATATAATGCAAACAAGAAAGGGAAAGAGGACACCCTGCCAGGTTCTTTTGCTCAAGCAGAAATTATCAGAGAGGAACTCACCCACTTTCATTTTCACCACTGATCCCGCATATATCCTTCTAATCAACATTATAATTTTATCAGGGAATGCAAATGTTTCCATTGTCCTGCTTATAAAGTCCCAGCTTACTATATCAAATGCTTTTTCTTCAAGACCCACTAACAGTGGTATTTTCTTGCATTCTGCTTCCCTCTTGATCATCAATGTTCTTTTCATGTTGTCAAATGCCTGCCTCCCCTCCACAAAACCACACTGATCCATATCTATATTTTGGCATTACTTTTGCCATTCTTTTAGCCATTGTAGACATGAACACTTTATGCTTTAGTATTGAAATGGGCCTGTATGAAGTTGGGTCTGATGGATCTTTACCCTCTTTGGGTATTACAGCTACCCCTGCTTTCTTCCAGGAAGTCGGTACTTCTCCTCCTCTTAAAATACTGTTAAGCAAAACCTTCCAGATCTTTATCAGTTTCTTCCCTCCTAGCTTCCAAACTTCTACAGGAATACCATCTATTCCCAGAGACTTTCCTGTAGATTGGTTATATAGCACCATTTTTATCTCATTTCCTCCTATCTTAACTGTTAGTAATTGAGCCTCGTCTACCTCTAACCTTTGCATATTTAATTTTTTCCATAAACATTTTCATTTGTACCTTTCCTTGATTTCCATATTTGTCTCCTTTATACAGACTTTCATAAAATTTCCCAAATATTTCTTGTACTTCTACGGGACTTCTTGTTATCTTCCTTGTTATAGGCTCCATAAGCTTGCCAACAATGCTTTTTACTTTCTGTTCCCTTAGTCGTGGTGCTAAATGTTTTTGTGCTCTAGAGTTATCATAAAAAAAAAAAATAGTTGTTTAACAGCAATCTTTCTGAGCTCATGCATATTATCGAGGTAATCCCTTATTTTCTGTTTAGCATTCTGCAGTTGATCCTCTTTTAGTTCTTTGAGATTCCCCCTATTTTGTAATACTTTTAACATTTGTCAGTCCCTCTAAATAATTCTTGTTACTTCTTAACCACATCACCCTTTCTTCTATTTTCACCCTATTTTTAAATTCCACTTTAATTTTATCCCACACCCTAGGTATATTTTCAGTAGAAATTTCTATCTTGTCTAATAGCCCCTGAATAATTTCCACTAACCATTCCTTAAATTCCTCACTTGTAAACACATAGGTGGGAAAGCGCCAGTGTCTCATTTTTATTTCATTATCCTGTGTTTTTATTTTAGCTATTATTAGCATATGATCTGAAATATTTATTGGGTGGATATCAAGGCCTTCAATTAAATGCACATGTTCCTGTGAAATGTAAATTCTGTCTAGCCTAGCCCAGTGTGTCTATCTTGGGGAATAATATGCAAATTCACTCTGAACTTGTAGTGCTGAACTTACAGTCTCTATGCCAAATATTTTCATAAATTTCTTCAAAAACTACCCTCCTCCGTTATATTTGCCCTCCTGGGTTCTCCAGACACATCTTCACTGTTGCAAATCAAATTCCAGTCCCCACCTAGAAGTAATATTTCTTGATGAAAGCTATTTCTCCCAGAATTTTGTTAACCTCCATTATAGCAGTTTTAGTTGGAATATAAATATACGCCAGTGTAATTTTTCTCCTTTGCCAGTAGCCCCTTAGCACTACAAATCAACCATTACTATCTTTCAAAATTGGAGAATGTTAAAATTTAACCAAGATATTGTACACAGGGTGGGTGAGAGTCCTAGTTTTGTTTTCAAAACAGGGACTCATTTAAAAAGGCTCTTTGAAAGGAACAATGAGGGAGTTAGGTTCCAGGGTGGTCTTGGAACAAGAAAATGTGGGAGATGTGGTTATTGTAAGTACATCATGGACAAGGAAGTCACAACATTAGACAACTACACTACAAGTACTGTACATTTTAGGAAAGGTAACTGCATGACCAGGGACAGACTATATTTGGCCTTATGTAAGGACTGCCCCAGGTTTTATGTAGGGAAATCTGAAAGGGCATTAAACAAACGTATTTACGATCATACTTATAATATTAGGAAAAAGAACCTGAATAACGCACTGTATAGGCATTTGCATGTGGAACCTAATAATTCAGGTTTTCTCTCTGGAATTTTGGAACAAGTTTGTGTTGACCCTAGGGGGGGTGATTGGGAGAACTGATTATGCTGTAGGGAAACCTACTGGCAGTTAAAATTGAATGCAGTCCAACCCCCGGGTTTAAACGACCATATTTCCTTCAAGCCCTATTTAATTAAGAGTGCTGAGAAGTTGTAACAAAATGTTTTGTTTTTTTGAAACAGTAACAGTAACATGTATATGTGTTATTAACACACACACACACATATATATATATATATATATATATATATATATATATATATATATATATATATACATACATACAAACACATACACATTTTTTTAGCTATTATCATTATTTTTTTTAGCTTTTATTAAATTTTTTCAAGCCCTTATTTATTTTCTAAGCCTTGACTGTTTAGGAATTGTTGAAAGTTCTTTTTTTAATACTTTCTTACTTGATTTGTTCAGGGAATGATGGCATTCGCTGAGCAGCACATACTTAATGTGAGACACTGACATTTTGCAGACAAAGTTATTTTCACATACAAAAGTTGATTAATGTTGTTTTAAAAGAAGGGAATAATGCCATTTGTTGAGCGGAATATATTTAATGTGAGATATTTTGACAAGGGAAGAATTCATTACATACTGTTGACTAATGCTGTTTTGTTTAGCATTTTAAATGCAAAGGGGTATGTATTACTTTAACACACTTTGGCGCCTTTTTTTTATCAACTAGAATATTTAAATGGAGGGGTACTGTATTTTTGTATTTCACTTGAAAACGCCCTGCATTGAGTCAGGGTGAAAGCGCTTGTGTGAATTTTATATTAAAGTATATCTTCAGCTGTTTCCTGCTGCTGCCTGGACGGTTTATTTACTTGTTCGTTTTGGCTGTACGGTCCTCTGCCTATTTTATTTGAGATATTTGTAGTTTAATTTCCGACTTCTGCTCAGTGATCCTCTCTAAATTTTCTTGTACTTTTGCCTATATAAAACACTGTGCATTTCATACAGCTAGCCATATATATTATATTTGTTGTATCGCAAGTAGCAGAGCATCTAAAAGTATACTCCCTGTTGTTTACTGGGTGTATGAAAGTATCATTCTTCAAGATATCAGCACAACACTTACATTTATGGCAAGGAACAGTGCCAGGATTTGATGATACCTGCTTTTTAACCTCTGTTTTACTTGCCATATCTTTATAGCATAGCCTCGGTTTCAAATTTCTACTTTTCTTATATCCAAAGGATATATAACATTTGGGGTGGCCACGGTGGTGCAGCGGTTAGCATTGCTGCCTCACAGCAAGAGGTTCTCTGGTTCGATCCTCGGCTGGGGTGCCTTCTGTGCGGAGTCTGCATGTCCTCCCTGTGGTTGCGTGGGTTTCCTCCGGGTGCTCCGTTTTCCTCCCACATCCCAAAGACATGCTATGGGTAGATTGGACACTCTAAATTGGCCCTAGGTGTGAGTGCATGCGTGTGTGTGCCTTCTGTGGAAAGTTGGGTGCCGGGCTGGCAACTCGACACTGAAGAACTCCACTGCCAATCATGAGCGGATAGGTGATCCGCTGTGGCGACCCCTAACCAGGAAAAGCTGAAAGAAGAAGATTTCAGGTACTGATTTCAAAATGTCCCAATTTTTTTTAAATAATGCTTCTAATTCCTCCAGTCTTTCTATTGAATGTAGTAATATACCTCAAAGGTTGCTTCCCCTGCACTCTATTAGTTAACTGTTCATTCTCTGAATAATAGGGTTTAGCATGGTCATTTCTGCTAAGTAAGACATCTGTTTTAGCATTCAACAACAGAGTATCTTCATACCCTTGTTCCTTAAATTCCACTAACATCTCATTCATATTAGAAATACATAATTATAATTCTTCATTGGTATCAAGTCTACTTAAGCTGACTTTTTTTTTTTCCTTCTTACATTGCAGTGCTTACATTTCATAAAACTGAACAAGGAGAAAGTGAAAGAAGGTAGAAAGAAACAAAAAAAAAAATAAACAGGAGCACCTGTTTAAGTTAGTATCCCCCATTACACTTAACTGAGAAAACTTCACTTTATGGCATGCAAAGAAAACCATGCACTATGAAAGTAGTACCATTAAGAAAAAAAATGTTTTACTTGCAGTTTATTTTCTCCCTCCTCTTCCCCTCTAAGTATTTATCCCATCATTATTGATATGAAGCAGGGCATATGCTTTAGAGTCCCCAACATGTTTAACAAAGTCCAAAAAGGTTCAATATTTGCAGATCATCTTGTTCTGTCTTATTTCACAAATATAATTATTGCTTTTTAATCTCATATTTGTCAATTTCCAAGTTACTGGTTTTATTCCTAATCATCTCCATCTCACAAATCCTGTCTCTGCTTCATTTCCAATTTACTCTCGATTCTTCTAGTCAACTCTTGTGCTTTTTTTCTTCTCATGCATTTTCTGTTGAAAGTTGGAAAAGGTTTCATTGGCACAGTCTCTCTGTGGTCTTCGGTACAGCAGTTTGTAGCTCATGCCTGCTTCTCAACATTCTCTGAATAGTGGAATAAATTTCTTCCTCTTCTGCCTGGTGTACAATGAATAATCATTCTCCAGAAATATTCTGCTGTCTCCCACTTTTAGTACTTTGTCTTTCTGCCACAGTTTTGTCGGAATCAGCTTCTCCTACTGGTAGGATTGCATCTTTAGTATTAAAGGTCTAGGTTGCCTTGTCATAGCCAGGTATGGAGCATACACACTATGTGCCCTTTCAAGTAACAACTCTTACTGGGGAATACCAGTCCAGTCGCTTATTTGTGCTTTCATAATATTAATACAGTCTGTTCCTTCCCGCTTTTGTGGTACAGCAGAAAATTCTCGGGCTTTCCCTACATGCTCTGTTCTCTAATTCTATTATTTTTTGAAAGAGCTCTTCTCGAGCAGTCTCATATTCAGCCAGCTTTTTCTTCATTTCGACCTCTGATTTTTGCAGCTTTATCACCTCATCCAAATATCTGTTTAAAGCTTTTCTTTTTTGACTTGACCTACTCCATCAGTTCATAGGTGTTTACTAGGCTAACAACCACAAGGGCCTTTTTAAGCCTAGCCATGCATCCCAAATCTCTGACAAGTTCAGATACCCTTGATAAGTGTAAGCATGGGCCTGGGAGATGAACCATTTACAGGTTACCTGTTTGCATTAGAGACATAGGTGTCAAACTAGGGATGAATTTCTGATTTCTCATTTTAAATTGGGTTAGGGAGGAACTATGCTTCACATAGATGGGGAGCCTGTTCCACAGAGAGTGTAGTCTCTGGGGTACATATCTATCTCTCCAGCAGGTCCTATTTATATCACAGGAAATTTTAAGTCTTTAGAATGGGTAATTCTGCTACTGTTTGTTTTATGGATATGGAGGAGATTAATCAGAGTGAGGTCTCACAATGCCCTATATGCCAGGCATAGATTTCCCCTCAAAAGCCTGTAAGAGACAGAATACAGGGGTAGGGCCTTAAGGTGGTCTTCAGGTCTGTCTATAGTTGTCTTATACTTTCCACTAGGTTACTAGAAGTCATGTCTGGAGCTTGCACTGCTTTTTGCTAAAGAGCTGCAGTACCTTTCCCAGTCAGTGTTTCTTCCTCACCTTTTGTAGGTGATTTTCTTTCAGGTACTCTATTTCCTTTTTCCTGGCATCCAGGCAATTCACTTACTAGCCAGTTGGTAAAACTTACCCAGAAATATTTATCCACTGGCTTTCTCCACCAAGTTTCTGTTTTCACACTAGGAGAACTAGATTTAAGCTGTTACTCAATGTGCAGCCATCTTGGAAGTCCATGAAACATTATTTTCATAAAAACATCTCCCCAACTGGGAAGAATAAACTTTCTTTAAACCCCTGAGAAAGCATGTGCTGCAGGACAAGAGAGACCAGAGTGGGTTTTGTCTAGTGGATGTGGAATAATTCCATGGAAGGGAGGGGATCTCTTCCTACTGACATCTGCAACCCCAGTGATTCAGTCTCAGAACCCATTTGTCTGAAACAATCTCTTGTCAAAGACAGAAACTGAGATATAGACTTTCTGGAAGTGATAGGGGGCTGCCAGGGTGAGGTTTGACAAGATTCCTCACATAGCCATTCTGACTTAATTGACTGTCCTTTGTTCTGGGGATTCCAGTTTTCTTTCCGGAACTTCCCTTGCCATTTTTTTTTAATGACTACTTTCCACTATTTTGCTGAGACAGCTAGTTTTGTTTTTTGACAAAAGTGGATGAGGGAGCCAAAAAACCTTTGGAAAATTTAAAGAAGAACGGCTGAAAAATCTGAAAGATTCCCTGTAGCAGCTTATACCTCTCGTCACATTTTTGATGACCTCTGCAGGAGAGGGTCCAAAAACTAAATCGCTATCCGAAGATGCATTTAAAATCTCATCTTCTAGGTTATGAGAATGCAGACAGGCAAACCTCTTCAACAGAGTGCCAGGGGCAGTAGCCCTGAATGTAATATCTACAGAGACATAAACACACTTTAAATAGGTAGGAACCTGAGAAACAGAAGCAACTAAACCTCACAAAGCAGATATTTCCTCATTGGTAGTAATTGAAGCTAAAATATTCCACCATACTTTCACAATTAATGAAAATAAATTTTAACATAGGATAATAAGGAACTTTGTACATTCTGTTTGCTTTCTTAGGTGCACCAGGCTGGCTGTCATGGGGAAACTACAGGCAGTAGCTAACACTTCCTCTAATGCTCGTTACAGTGTGGGGATGGGAGGAGGTTTTAGGAATTCCAGTTGTAATATTTCAAAGTTAATTTCTGAGAAACTGAGAAACCATAGTGTTCTTCCACGTAAAACACTGACAAATTCTGGAAATAGTCTTAAAGAAAGATAATCCTAGACAGGGAGATTCAGATAACGTACTCCCCTCAGCGTCTGAATCAGAATTCTGGACAGAAGAAAATCGGAATCTCTCTCATACCATTCTTTCGCCAGATTTAATTTTTTAAATTTCTAGTAGAAAAGAGGAATCCCTTTTTCTCTTACCAGAAAACACATAAGGTATCCTACCGACTGCTAAGAGATGACCTGTGTCTAGCATAAAAGACAGCCTCCAACCAATTACTGATGGATTTACTGCACATCAGCAGGTCAAATGGCATGAGAAATACTCAGTCTAGGGATCTAAACCTCTTCTGCAACAACAGAACAGTTTGGAGGGATAAGTATATCTCGTAGAGGATACCACTGTTGTGGAACAGACTCCCCATCCACATAAAACAAAATTCATCCATGTCCATATTCAAGAGCAACTTAGATCTATGGATGGGAAACAGAAAAGTTACCCCAAGACTGCCCCCTGTACTACTAATGGACACAGGTGGCTCCTAAATGCTTTATCCCATGCATGCATCCCCACAAATCATCTATGGTATGATCCCAGTTATTCTCATTAAGGGCAGTGTACAATTATCAACCATAGGATGGGTAAGGCCAATCTATAACCAAATGGGATAGATTATTTGGAGCAAAAAAAAAGGGAAACTGGCTAGACTTGAAATGGCCTGCAAGGGCAGCTAAACATGTACTCATCTCTAAGCCTATAAGAGGGTTCTATAGCCTGTTCAAGACCCTGAGCCAGACAAAGTACTCTAGTCCAGTGCAACTAGAGCAGAACATATATGTTTAGCTGTTTGTTTCCCTGCCCCTTCTCCCAACAACAACAAAAGTGGTTCTCCCTTGCCCACTGAGGGGACACCAGCAGTAGCAAAGGACAGGGCTAACCACCTGGTCCACAGTAGCTCTACGGGCAATACCAGTGGGATCCAGGGGGGAAAAAAAAAAAAAGAGGGGTCTGAGGAACCAGCTTTGGCCACAGCAGGGTCACCCACCTGTGGATGAGGCAAATTGCTAGCCTGCTGTGGTGGCAAAGGCAGTTTAGTTAACTTTTTCCAACTGCGGCTGGAAGAAGGACAGACTATGGGACCAGTATTCTGTTCCATGGTCAGGCCAAAAATGGTGCCTCTTTCCTGGGGAAACCAAGCAGCACAAGCCAGTAATATTTCAAAACTAAGTATGAAGTCACTGCTTCCACTGAAAGCATAGTAAAAACCACTCTAACACACTTTAACAGACCTGAAAAGCAATTTAAACACAGTTTCTCCAGCGATAAATGGTGTTATGTTTAAATCAAATTTAAACTATCAAGTACAACATATGCTCCTGTTTAAAAGTGAAGCAAAGTCATACATCAGTCAATAAAACACATATTCCTAGCTTAAAACACATTTTGCAGAACAGAAAAATAATTTTAAACATTAAAAATACGTGGAAAGTTTTTCCCAAAGAAATCTTATCTGCCCAACAATGGAACAGCACAAGCTGACCTTTGACCCTCAAAAATCCATAAAGAGCACTTTCTTCGGCAGCAGGAAAGTTCTGAAGGGGTTGGTGCCCAAACTTGTCTTTTTAGTCAGCTCATCTCATGCTACCTTAATGGCCTGGATGTGTGAAAAGTGCTCAGAAGGTTTGGAAGCTGGACAGCTGTTATATTCTATGCAGAATATAATCCATATAGCTTAAGCTACTGCAGAAGTGATGAATATGAACAGCATCACACATAGATGGAGCTGGATCTGTTATGAGGGATAAGGATACAATGCTGCTTCACCTCTGTTTCTACAGAAGAACCTCGCACTTGAGAAGATCTTCTATGATGGAGAAGAGTCTTTCAAACCTCTCAACATCTTAGTGCAGGAAATCTGGACAGAGCCTGACAATGGGGGGGATAAAGGCTCAAAAATAGGGACAGATTTTAAATATTCCTCTTTTAAACCTATCTAGAGTAACAGCGTTTGTGTTAACTCATTACAGTCCAGTGTGCCTCCAGGCATTTCTGCAGTTACTTCCTACTGTGCCTCTAGGAGTCAAATATTGCATGTTAATATTTGCATTAATAATTTCAAAGCCATGCTAAATACAAGGTATCAGAATATTTTATCTTGAAGCATACATGATGGAAAACACAACTGTATTGATATTTGACCTCTGTCAATAAGTATTTGTTAGAACTTTAAGGGGATATCTTCATTTTTTAAAGGCTCAAGCCACACACAATGGGAGTTAAATGTACACACTCCCAAGACCTGTACTGGAGGGAATGAGTTAGCCATTTTCTGAAGGATTTGAAATCTAAAACTCAAATGCATGTCATAATTTAGTGACTTCACTAGTCAGATAATCCCACTGATTTGCCAGAAAACCACAAATTTTATCAGGAACAGACTAAAAATATGAGACAAAAATCTGGGCATCCTGCAGAAATCTGGACAGTTGAGAGGTACTAGAACAGAGGAAGCTGGCATTCCAAGACCATAATTTTAAAAAAGACAGCTGCAGTTCAACAAAACTGCCTTTTTAGGCTTTGCCTCTAGAGGTGGATATCCAGTAGGATGCCATAATAGCTTTAGAACATGAATAGACTATAGAACTGGCTCCAGAAGAGTCACAGAAGGCACAAGGTAACTGGGCCTTATGGCCATTTATACCTTGCCAGTACCCACTCTTAGACCTTAACTTCTTTTTCAAGGAGCGATAGGTCAGTCATATCAAGGTAAATTCATGATTATTCATCCAACTGTCTAATTCCTTCTCTAAGGAAGATCATCATCATCATCAGTCCCCTTTTTCCCATTTTTCTACATGGGATCAGGGTATTGTGTTAACTGTCGCCAACTATCTTGATTTAGTGCCACACTCCTGCCTTCTTCAACACTCATGCTTGTTGCAGATGATCTTTTACACAATCCATCCATCTCTTTGCTGGACATCCTCGCTTCCTCCTACCTTCTTCCTATCTGTCCCAAATCTTCCTCCTACCTTCTTCCTATCTGTCCCAAATCTTCCTCACCAGATTGTCTTCTGCTTTTCTACACATGTGCTCAAACCACCATAATCTGTTCTCATTGATCTTTCCTGCAACTGGAGTTACTTTGGCTTCTGCTCTTATTTCATTTCATCTGTTCCACAGTGTGCATCCTACCACCTTTCTCAGGCCCTTCATTTCCATCACCTCTAGCTTCTTCACCTGTTCTGCCTTTACTACCCAGGTTTCTGTACCACACAGTAGTACTGGTCGCACCACTGTCTTGTTACACCTTACTTTTCAGCTTCTTTGGCATTCTTCTGTCATAGACTACACCTGACACTCTATGCCAGTTGGCTGCAGCCCCTCTGATTCGAGCTTTGACCTCTTCATTCAGACTACCCTTCTCCTCAACGACCCCTCCCAGATACTTGAAGCTGTTTACCTGTTCTACTATCTTCCCTTCTATCTCTATTCTCAGCTTCTTCTGATTTCCCCAATTTGCTGCCATTACCACCATCTTATCTGTGTTTAGTTTTATCTCATGTGCCTTCACATTTGCATTCCATTCTCCTATCCTTTGCTGAAGCTCTAGCTCAGAGTTTGCCTGTACTGCCACATCATCTGCACACAGCAGCTTTGTTGATCCGTCCCCTCCAACCTGTTTGCTAATGTAGTCCATCACCAGTATGAACAGCAGTGGGCCAAGAGCTGAAGCCTGATGTACACCCACTCCCACTGGGAACCCCTCTGTGAGCCCGAACACTGTTCGTACTTGAGTCATTGGGTCCCTGTACATAGCCTGCACTAATTCTACCAATGTTTCTGGGACTTCAAACCACCACAGTACTGCCCAGATCAGCTTTCTTGGGACCCAGTCATATGCTTTCTCCAAGTCTAGGAATGCCCAGTTGGTCTCTCCTCATCTCTAGCTTCTTTTCAAGTATGTGTCTCAATGCAAACATCGGGTCAATTGTGCTGCATCCTGATCTGAATCCAAAATGCTCATCTCCCCTTCCATCTTACATTCTACTACTCTGCATATCCGTTTATCATTCTACTACTCTGCATATCCGTTTATCAATCACCCTCTCCAGAACTTTCATGCAATGTGATAGGAGTTTGATGCCTCTGTACTGCCCACAGTGATGTCCCCTTTGTTCTTGCACACTGGCAGAAGTATGCTTATTCTCCAGTCATCTGGGATACGCCTTCTCTCCACACTGCTATTAGTACCCTCAGGTGTCATTTCTCCCCTATCTCATGCAACATCTTTATCATATCTGCTGTGACCTCATCTGCCCCCTGCTGCTTTCTCCGTCTTCATCTTCCTTAGTGCTGTTCTTACTTCTTTCTAGGGTGGGCTCCTCTTCTTCTCTCATTGTAGGCTGTTTCTGGGGCAGTACAGCTTCTGTGGGGTTTTCTTCATTCAGAAGTTGCAGGAAATACTCCTTACATCTACCTTTGAAGTCCTCTGGACTGGTGAGCAGGTTGTTGCTGGCATCCCTTATGAAGGGTGTCTGACTATCTTCTTTATCTTTCTGTCTTTGCCTTGCAACCTGATATAGTTTCTTTGTGTCCCTTACTGAGTCACTTTTCAGAAGTTGGTAAAATGCCTCCAATGCCCTATTCTTTGCTATTATAACTTCTTTCTTAGCTTCCTTGTTAGCCAACCAGTAGTCCTTCCTAGCCTGGTCAGTCTTTTCCGTCTCCCACTTCTTCCTGCACTCCTTCTTTCTTTTGATGACTTCCTGAACTTCTGCATTTCACCACCAGCTTTCCTTATGTACCTTATTTCCATACCTGACTTGGCCACATATCTTTTCTGTAGTCCTAACACATGCTGTTTTTAGGCACTGCCATTCTTCTTCAAACTCCACCTATTCCCTCCTCTTCTTGGGGTGCTAGAACCATTCTAGATTTCTGTCTGGCAAACAGCTTGATAGTAGCCAACACATGGTTCAGAAAGAGAGACAGTCACAAGATCACATACAACAGTAGTCAACATGGAACTCAGGTAGACTTCCTCCTAATAAGGAAAAGGCACCAGGGTAGAATCCATGATTGGAAAGTCATCCCCAGTGAAACAGTTGGCCCACAGCATAAACCACTAGTTGCCACAATCAGGTGCAAGCAGTGGTCAGAGAAGGCTGTAAGGTCAACAGAGACCAGGCTGAAGACCTGGAAGTTGACAAGAGAGAAAGTACAACAGTTCAAGGAATTTCTCTAAGGAAGGTAGTGTATCATAATGTTTTAACTGGAAAGGAAGCTTGTTTCAGAAAAGGGGAAGTCACTGCATGGCAAATCTGCCTCTCCACCAAGGTTTCTTTATTTGCTATAGCAGGTTTGGATCTTTGGTTCCAGTGTTCATTGAACTATTTGATTTATGGAGAAATAATAGGTCTTAGACTGCCAGATTCCTAATAGCCCAGAAGGCAGGGCACAGATAATACCTAAGAAGTCTATAGGACACTGAACACAACGCCAAAGGCTCCAACCACTCTTGGAAATCCTTTAGGCCCATCATCATTTCTGTTAGGAAGAACAGAAAAACAGCCTGAGGGATTACAAGAACACCAACAGCCACCAGCAAGAATCCCAAGTAGGTCAAAAAATCTCGGTCTGGCACAGCTTATCGCTTCTGCATATCACGCACTGATCAGGCCCATCTTGGAATACAGTGCTTCCTTTGGGTTGCATCTTGCTAAACATAATCAGTTGGAGAGAAACTTCAAAGGTTCCTAACAGGAATAACCACCAATGAGAACCCAAGGTAGTCTACAGCCCACAGAAGCAAAGACTTCATGACAAAAAAATCCAAACAGGAGTTACAAGGCACAAAAACACTGAAAAACTGCAAAAAGTGCCAAGGGACACAAAGAACACTAGCCAAGTGACAGTAAAGGATATTTATTCAACCAAAGCAGACGTTCCACAAAGCACATTAACGCTTCACAAATACAATACGTTTTCATTCATAACAAACTTCATCATATGCGGTCTTAATTATGGGATTTCAATCCAGAATGTACAGTCACATTTCTATAGGAATGTTGAATGCCTTTCTCTTCATCTTTGGAACTGTTGTGAAGGTGTCTGTGTAATAACTTACTAGTTCTGGTTTATCCTTTAATTATAACTTGCAGGCATGCACACTAAAAAAGGGCTGGAGAGACCTTCCTCACCACGAGCAGGCCAAAAACAACTATATATAGCTCGTGCTTAGCAAGTTATTACACCTTCACAACAGTTCCAAAGGTGAAGAGAAAGGCATTCAACATTCCTGCAAAAATGTGATTGTACATTCTGGATTGAAATCCCATAATTAAGACTGCATCTGATGAAGTTTGTTATGAACGAAAACGTGTTGTATTTGTGAAGCATTAATGTGCTTTGTGGAACCTCTGCTTTGGTTGAATAAATAACCGTTACTGTCACTTGGCTGGTGTTCTTCATGTCCCTTGGCACTTTTTGCAGTACTTCATGACAAATGTTCACTGCACACCACAACAATCTTGTGTTGGTTTGTGACTTACTGTGCAGTTATCTGGTCCTAACTGCAAGGATGTTTTAGTTCTGATGAAGTCCTGTTCTTTGTTTAGGATGAAAGCACATAAATTTTAAATTGTGCTCAAATGAACTGTGCTTGTGGTGTGGAAAATAAACTTTGTGGTTTGCTGTGGACATTTGCCATGAAGTCTTTGCTTCTGTGGGCCAAAATGATAATCAAAAAAGAAGGAGAAGGAATTATCTATCCATGTTCCATGGTCTCTCATCTTCATTTTGGAATGTAGTGTTTTCTATACTATCAGCAGGGTGGAGAGTTAATTTGCTAACTGCAACAACATAGCATTTTTTAGCACTTAGTTTTAGCCCATTTTCAGAGTATCATCTATTTATACATGTAAGCTCACTTTGTAACTTCTGCGTAATCACCAGATTAAAATTATTTGCAAACTTGATTAACCAGAGTTCCCCACTGTTGAGCTAAAGATCAGAAAAGTGTATTCCAAACAGCAGAGGTCCCAGCACAGATCCCTTTGGTATCCCACTGATTACTTTTGTGATCTCTTGAGTACACACCTGCCAGCCTTACAGTATGGATTATGTCCTTCAGCCAATTAGCTATCCATATAACTACAAAGGGATTAGTTTGAAGTGTACTTTCCTTGATAATAATATTGGCATGTGCTATGTTATTGAATGCCTTGGCAAAGTAAGTTTGCTATATGAATAGTGTCCTCACTGTCCACGGCTTGGGTCACCCCCTCAAAAAAAGTCACCAGATTCGTTAAACTGCATCTCCCATTAACAAAGACAAACTGTTGTTGGTTAAGTCTTATATAAATGTTTTTTATATTGTAGTTTATCATGTCTGTTGTGACCCACTAAATGGCCTTACAGATGAGGCTCCTCAGGGTGAGAGATGAGCAATTCTTCTGGAATGGCATCACAGATGCTGTGCACCAAACCTCAGGGACAAAGCCAGTGGATAAGTTCAAGCTGAATAGTAGTGGGCCCACCAGTATGTTTAGTGCTGTTTAGCAAGCAGTCTCAGCATGTTATCAGATCACATAGAGGATGTCTTTTTTGTTTTAGAGAGTATTTTTAACAAGTGGGGAGGTTTTGTGATGGTAGGGGGCTTGAGATCCTTAGGTATGTGCAGGTTTTGTATAGATGTCTCTGGGGTGAAATTTGTACTGAATTTGACTGATAATACATTTACAATATTCAAAGGATCAGAACAGATGTGCCTTTATAAAAAAATTCAGAGCAATGTTGGGTGTTGTTTCATAACTTCCTGACACAAGTAAAGAAGGATGTGCAATTATCTTTAGCTTCCAATGCCAGTCTAAGTTAACAGGAAGGCTGTTTTACTGATGCTGACCTTAATTTATGGGTCTTTAGGTTTGCTATATATTTTAATTAATTTTTCCTTTTATTGAAAGATTTATTTATACATAAGGACAACTGGGCAGGTTTCCTCTTAACACTCCTATTTTGTTTAGCTTTGGTAGGGACTGACAGATTTACACAATGTTTACCTCAAAAATATTATTTATTTGCATGGCTAATAATTGTGCCAATATTTTGGGGTAACAGTTACTTTTGAAATTTGAGATTTTGTTACAGCATAACGGGAAGATTGTATCTTTGAAGTCTTTGAATACCGTGATATTTACATCTGCTGGCTTAAGGATTTCAGGGAGAAAGTTACCTATATGTAGTCAGACATAACTAAGAGAGGAGTATACTAGTGGAATAAGTACATATAGATGTTATACTTGTAAGTACCAAGTCAAGAACATTCTGTCTTCTAGTGAGCTCTCTGAATAGTTGATGCAGGAAATTCCTGTTTATGAAATTAAGGGATTTTTGGGCATAGCCTTTATTTGAGGTATGGATCTCTCAGTTTATGAATGGGTAGATAAAGTAAACCAGGATGACTGAGTTGTGTATTTGAACTTCATCCTATGTACTTAATAAATGAATGTTTTTGTCTTTTTTTTTGGGGGGGGGGGATATGCTATGATCTGATAGCTGACTTTATATACAGTGAGCTGAATCTCAATAAGTTCAATTTGTGCCTTGATGTAATATGGTCTTTAATCAATATAATTACTCCTCCACAATTTTCAGCAGGTCTAAAGGTGTGGTAAGGGGGAACGCTAATGAAACTTTCCATCTCACCTTGGAGTTATCCCTTAATAGTAAGCCTCACAAAATGGAAACTACTGCACCAATGGTTACTTCAGGAAGCATGTGGTCATGTTCTGCAACTTATCCTTGAGGGCAATGAGCAAATTTACACAAATGTCGAACTTTCAAAGGAATCTGCATGGTGAAATACAGCATGTTGCAGATGGACTTCCTGAAGTGTCTAAAAAGGATACATTCAAGGTTCAAATGTCCACTGCTATAAGAGTGGACAGCTTAACCTGATGGTTATTTAGCATGTAATGCTGTGGATGCAGCTGCTAGGGCAGCAAATTCAGAATATCTGTCCATCAGCACTTTCCTAGCTATGCCTCAAAGTAAATCAAGGAGATGACCTTACACTCTCCTTTAAAGAAGCTCCTGTTGCCATACTTGGGGAATAAGAAAAAAGGAGCAGACCCTTGTGGCTGCAGGAGTAAAACTTCATAATTCACAGCCTTCCTTTTTCAGATGGCAGAAGAATCGTTTGAGAGACAGGTTCCATTAGAACCTGCAGTACCAGTAACATTAGGTAGCCATCAACCAAGGTCAGTGGCCCAAAATTTATGGGCAGTGGGATGACAGCAGCCCTGAATTCAGTTCTGGCCACCTCTCTCTCTCGATAGGTCAGAAGAAGTTTCTTTCTCCATGCTACATCTTCAAAATAATCAAGAAGCATAGATAAAAGCAATTATAAGTAAAAGTTTTCTTTTAAATTTCTCTTCCATACCTATTCCTCTCTTCCACTGCCCAAGTAGATGTTCTACAAAGCTACTAAAAGTACCATGCCAGGAAGGATGAGTAAAATCTTGGAAAAAGCCACCCTAAGGGTCATCCACAAATAGCAAGCATTCGGATATAATTTCAGATTCTTTTCGATTCCAAATATGATAACGGACCTCAGGTCCACTCTGGGCTCGAGCAATCTAAACACCTTTCACCCAAGAGAATCCTTTTGAATATACTTTTATATATATATTCTTCAATCCAGAGATGACGGGATGGGAAATGCTCGATAAATCTTCAGGATTCTTACTTACACATCAGGACAAAATTGTCAAAAACATTCCTCAGTTTCCAAGTGGCATCCATTAACTACCAATTTTGAACCTTTCTGTCTTCTCTCTGCTCAGTCATAAGGGAATTCAGGAAGTATATGTGACTGACAGGAACTCAGCTGATACCATAGAGCACTAAAGTGCTCCCTTAAGTATTCAAATGGATCCTGGCAACTGTATTGAGAGTCAGTTCTGGCATAAATACAGAATTTCTACTTCAGTCATTTTACCTTTTCATGTCGTGGCTTCCACATGTTCAGGTGTTGACTTTTATAGAATGCTTACTAGAAACCAGGATTTATTGTGGATTTCTGCCCGAGAGGATGAAAGATATTCTGAGAGCAGTTTATCCACAACAACTAAAGACATTTCCACGCCAGCATGTGTTGTGATCTAGACTCTTTGACTGATGGCAGCAATCAGAACTTGGCCTCATAATGAGCATCACACAAGTGCCCTGCAACAGACTTTGAGGATGCAGTGATCTTCGAACA